>NC_135506.1:76719875-76759723 GCF_052857255.1 Amblyomma americanum
ACGAAGCAATTAGTGCAATAAACATAATTATATATTTTGGTACTAGATTATTTGCATATTAAGGTAAAAACGCAATGCGATGCAAAAGCCCGAAACTACCGACTGAAAAATTCGGAAGGGTTTCGGCGGTTTGAGACGCTGCACGTATTCTCGTAATCTGACAATCCTCAGCACAGCAAATAATGACCCAACTAACGCTGCGACTTGGAAGAAGGTTTCCGCTACGGCAATTTCCAAATTTTCTCCTCTAATTTTCTCCTCTCTGGAAGCACAATTCTCTTCAGGAAGGAGATAAACATGTAAGACGTAGTTAAAAAAAGCTGTTCCATCACGAATGAATAACCAACACGCCCAAGTTGCTGTCAAGAAAAGGTGGTTCGGGGCGCCCTGACTGTTTTCTCGATTGGTTTGACAGAGCAGTGCCTCTGTGTTTTGACTACGCGAGATAACATACAGTTTTAAATACGAAACATTTCCACAGCTAACCATTCGCTTTTTCATGGAGTCCGGTGTTGGGTGAGTAATCTTATCAAACTGGGCCCGGAAGACAAAGACGAAGGCAACCTCGTTACAACACATGGCAACATGGTGCCGCAACTAAATGTTTACCTCTACAGGCCTGGTCTGGCGATCTCCCCATTGTGTCCGTATTGTGCTGAGCCGGAAACAATAGAGCACTTCCTTCTCTTTTGTCGTCGCTACTCATCGATCCGGAGGCGACTGTTAGAGGTCCCAATGAAAAATCTCAATTTGAGTCTCTCTTCTGCGGTTGTTCTGTCCCTTGGCGCTTCTATGCTTGGCCATACCAATGGGTATGTTTGCTCTGCCGTTCAAAACTATCTCCTAGAATTAAAACGTCTACCTTCATAAGCTTTCGTAGTGCCCATACCATCATAAGCTTTCGTATTTGGGTAACTACTTTTTGCAATTCCTACTCCCTCTCTCTCTCAATCTCTCTTTTTTTTTAACTGATTCCCTTACCTAATTTTCAGTTTGTTAGGTCGCCCTAACCTCCTGCAACCTCCTCTGCTACGGAAACAGAGTTACACAATTTTTGTTAGGTCATCCCACGCTTGCCATATGCAATCTGCAATTTAAATAGTCACCGCCTGGTTATGGCCAATCCCCCTTGTGGGTGTGCGCCATTTTGTGAGGGGAACAACAACAACAACATGGCTTCTGTAAGAGATACTGCCTTGCGTAGCGTACCCTCAGCGGCCAACCACACACCTTTTATTCTGGAAGCTCTTTTACATTCAAAGCATTTAAGACATGCTAAAGAGGCAGTGGGGTGTTCCCTTTTGTTCTCTTTTCTTTTCTTTTAATGCACAAATCTACTTCAGGACTTTCAGACCACATTTCAGCCCATCTCCCCGAGTCCGGACTGCGAAGCACACCCGGAAAACAATACAGATCAACCCCGCCTTTGACAGAGTGCGCTGTATGGAACATGACCACGTAATAACGTGCACTGCACACTGAGCCGTGTAGGAGGATTTGCAGGTAATCCAGGATATTCAGTCAAGCTTGTGTGAGCAGACAGAAGAAGTGGACGAAGCAGAAGATATTGCCACCGTTCAGCACGTGGGGTCTGCGGACAACCGGTGGAAGTAAACTTATGCATTAGTTGCGTTCAGCGTTTGTGTTTCCGCAAATTTCATTCCTGCTTACCGTTTTCTTTCAGGTACCGAGACTTTACTTTTTTCTTCTTCTATCACTTTCATCTTTAGCTAGCTTCCATCTATGCCGTAATC
This sequence comes from Amblyomma americanum, assembly GCF_052857255.1. NCBI lineage: Eukaryota > Metazoa > Arthropoda > Arachnida > Ixodida > Ixodidae > Amblyomma > Amblyomma americanum. The sequence continues at coordinate 76,721,630 of NC_135506.1, forward strand.
GGATTCTCAAATAAATAATTCACATTGGGGAATTCTTGACCCTGAAGCTTGCGCTTTTGAAAACTCAGTGGAGGAAAGCGCAGCTGTAGAATACTGCAAAAAGAAAAAAAAAAGCAGACAATACATACAGTCCTATTCAAATGTCTTCAGGCCACGGGGTTTGCTTTGGAGCCGTGTTGAAAATTGGAGCTTCGACATGTTCGAAGCTCCTAATGTCCGGGAGGGTAGTAAAACCTTTCTTCTAGCTCCTCCGAACTTCTCAAGATTCAGGGGTGCCATAACTGCCCAAATATACGGCTCAGAAGTGAACCGAACTTCCTGAAGACTTTTGAGCAGGACGTCACTTCTGTTACGACCGCAGCAGACAGTTTCACTATTAATCCAGGCTTGTGATTCTTCCGCGAAGATATAGAAACTATCGTGTGAACGTACTTTTGTCACACCTTCAAACAGAGTGTATAAAAGCCGGACAAGGCCACTCACTATACGTGGCACTCTTTTTATTAATTTTTTTCTCAGATTTTGCAAATGCCAAGGCTTTACGCAGTACAGTGAGGTCTTGACTTTTTGTTTTTGGCGGGGGGGGGGGGGGGGGGGGGGCGCAGAATTGTAGTGCAAATGGTGCCAAAGTTTGCGTCTGCTTCTAAAAGATACGCTGAACTCCAAGACATCATTGATGATTTTATAAAATTTTCTCAGATTTTTTTATACCTCCGTGGATGTGTAAATTTAGGTTTCATAAGTCCAATGCACGCTTTAACTTGCGTAAGGCAGCGTCACAAGCCTTCGGGAGAAAAACCGAATGTCGTCTGTGGAAACGTAGCCGCTGCAAAAATTTGTTTCAAGACACTTGCACAAGCACAACACGGGACGCAACGACAATGGAACACACACAGACGAAAGTTTGAGCAGTTGCTTAGTTAAAATACAGATCCCATATTGCGCTCCCCTGAGCTGTCTTGCTTGTTTCTATGTGATCCTGTCGTTAACTTCTCCGAGTGTGATAAGGAAGTGCACAAAAAAAAAATTGTTGCGTCTCAGGAATCGTTTAAAAACCGATCTTTCCAACCTTGACTATTCCGTCACAGGTAACGATAAACTAATGTTTAAACTAAGCATAGAAGCGTAAAATAGCTTATCACGACACAAACGAGACGAGGTGTACATGTATTAATTGCTGTCTTCCGTCTCCATTAATTTTCACAGCACTTTTATATACCTGCGTGGCTTAATATTGGTGTAGCACAAAGACGCGTACGTGGCAGCTTACAAGCTTGCTTAAATATTAGTAAAGTCCCAAATGTGTTTGATTCGCATATTACGAAGAAAACCAACGCAAGTATACAAAGTTTGGTCCATGTGGAAAATACTCCGTCAGGTTGTGTTCGGAAAGCAGGCATAAACGCTACATCAGACACAAATAACTCCCATTGGCTCTGAAACCTGTCGACGTCCATTGGTGCGCAAATTTACCGATCGTTATACGGCTGCGTTGCGAATTAAGCGTCAGAGACGAAAATAGCAATTATAGTTGACGCTGTCAGGAGACTATGAATCGTGTACTGCGCACTGAACTTAGCTAAGAAAACGTTCTTTATTGCATAGCGTTTTGGTGCATAGCGAAACAAAATAGAAAGAAAAAAATATACAAATCCTACAAATGCATTCTCGCGCCACCTATCGGTGACTCGAAGAAACGAACTACAGCTATCGCGTTGCTCTTCTATTACTTTGTTTCTTTTCCCAGCGAGTCCAGTCAGTGAGCCGGATAAAAGGAACGTCAATTCCAATCGAACACCGCGCTGCGGGAAGATGAGACACGTGTGCTTTAACCGCCATTTCCTTCCCTTCACGGCCAGGCCTGGGACGTTTAATAAAGCTCTCTCTCTCTCTCTCTCTGTCATCTCCCTCCCAAACATTTTCAATGCAGAATGGCGCGACCAGTCAACGGTCGACCTCTGAGCCCGTGTAAAGTAAACAAACCTCTGCTTATTAAATACCAGGGCGACGACCTCTCCAGAAATTGCTAACCAGTTCCTGTATAGTCAAAGCAGATTGGATGTTTTCCGAACTCTCTAATGTTTTTCTTTTATGTGATCAACACGATGAGCTGGGTATTTCTGGCTGGTATCAGCGTAAGTGGAACCATTTATGAACTAAATCAAATAAAATAAAACGTCATAAATGGCGGTGCATTACTTAGTGCAGCTCATAAAGATGGCGAACCCGTTCTCGCCCACGAACAACAGTAAAGGGACATGTAGCCAAATCTCGAAGCATGAAGCTTATGTGAATAAAAATTTTCAGTTCACAACAGGCGTTCAAGTGCGCAGTCACTTAGCACACAAAATGTAGGGTCGGAAGCGTCAGAGCGCGTGCTTAATGGAAATCCGGAGGCAGTCGTTCACTTGCGAAAGCAATCTCCATTGTTAAGCACACGCCTCAGGATTCTCTATGAACCACAAACACAGCTTATCGGAGCTTGGGTGACCTGTTGGCGCTGCGACGAATATATTGAGGACTTCGGTCTCGGGGTAAAGATAAAAGTGCTACAATTAAGACATTTCCCAATTTCAGCGCAGTTAGCATGCCTTCATCTAACTTACTTTTTCTTTAAAACCGACGGCCTGTGTGGAATTCTAGATGTCATAATACATTTAGGAAACTATTTCCCTTCAGAGGACCCAGTTTCGCGCATCCTCCGCAAGGGGCGCGATCGTCCGCCGTTAGCGCGCAGACGACAAAACATTGCCGTCGGCGCGCGACCGGGCGTCGTCTGCTCACGTTGTGTGCGTCGTCTGCACAAGTGCCCAGGGTGCGGCAGTGCCGACGGCGTACAGAGTGCAAATAAAGCAGCCAGAAAGAAGCAAAATAATCGATAGCTCCCAGCAGCGGTGCCCCGTTTTGTATTTATATCCGTGCCCTCGCGTGAGTCACTGTCCCGTCGCCGCCAGCGCGCATGCGCTGTCCGGCGCGCGCCTTAACGACCGCCAGTCGGCGGCGCCGTGTCGTCGAGGCCACGACGCCGACTACGTTGGGAGCGTGCGCGCGCGCTTCCTAGTGTCGTCGTCGCAGCCGCTGCCGTAGTCCCTCCTTTGGCTCGCGTGATAGGGAACGGCGCGGCGTCGCAAACGTGTTATAACCCCCCCCCCCCCCCCGCCTCTCCACGAAAACCGAGCAGCATTGCGGAAGCTGGAGTTGGTGTCAACAGATCAGGGGTTCAGGCTCGCACAACCGCCTGCACGTGTAAAAACTGCTCGTGGTTGGCCGGAACACTGAGTGCTGGACAAATGTACCAGCCAGTCACTGCGAAACATCCTTATTGGTTTATGGTTTATGGGGGTTTAACTTCCCAAAGCGACTCAGGCTATGAGAGACGCCGTAGTGAAGGGCTCCGGAAATTTCGGCCACATGCGGTTCTTTAACGTCCACTGACATCGCACAGCACACGGGCCTCTGGAATTTCGCCTCCATCGAAATTCGACCGCCGCGGCCGGGATCGAACCCGCGTCTCTCGGGCCAGCAGCCGAGCGCCATAACCACTCAGCCACCGCGGCGGCTGAAACATCCATATTGCGTCCACACGGACAACTTTGAAAGCTTTACGCCTAATTGGTCGACACTCGCCCAAGCTTCTGCAACGCTGTACCGAACTGGAGACACGAAACACGGCGTCTCGACCTCATAAAGAGTCTTGTTTTATAAGCTCCGCTGGACCAGGCGCGTACGCATGCTCCTTGTGTTATAACGAGGGGAATGTTTTCGCGAGTTACGTGCAGTGCCTCAGGTGCAGCTTTCGAGAGATTTCAGAGTATCAACAGAGGGTAACAAAAGGTCGATTTTCGAATGAATCCACTGTACACGGTAACTTTCGATGTCTGAAAAACCCGCCAACGATATTTGCACAGGGACAGAGTTTACAGCTATGTGCCATTCTGGATGCAAACTGATCAACGGCGATTGCCAGCACTTGTTGCGAACTGATTTGGTTGAAACAAGATGCTGCTGGGTTAACTGCAAAACACTAACAGCCTCCGTCCCCATCCTGTGAAATAAGTATGCCTGCTTTCCGGCAGGTGTCGTAACAGTAGGATTAAGAAAAATAAATCGCTCAAGTCAGTTATTTATCTAGTTTTTTTTTTGTCTCATTGCTTTGCTGCATGTGGTGTGTTTCAGAACAGGACAAGTGCACGTAAGCAGAACCTGTCAGCGACAGGAGGCACAAATACGCGATAGGAGTAGAGATTGGAACTGCGAACTTGAAATTTGAATACGCTTTTATGACATCTCACGTAGCCCAAAGATGCAACGTCAAATACTTCATTGCTAATAGCCAACATGCACTGAAACGCATCTCAATTGTGTTCTATTTGCCATTCTAGACATGGGTCCCAGGAATCCATCCTCTACATGGACTGTTAGCTGGTATCGACCATGAATAAGTCCCCGGAAAAAGGTGTTTGGACTGTCTGTCACTGTGCGTTATGGAACCCACCAAAGACATCTGGTAGAAGACGGTGAGCATATGACCAGCTCAATTTATTTTTCGCCACATAAATACAACAAACATCATTTGGCGATGATTCCTGTTTGTCTTTTTAGGCATATTTTGTGCATCCAAGCGGCCGAACAGAATGGCTATAAAAGGAAGCAGGGGGTATCGAGATACAGTTCAAACGTGCGATTTCCTTCATGCGATTGCACATTGGCTGAGCAATTGTCAACAGGGCTCCCGTATTGCAGCCGGAACTTCAATCATTTTCTTCAATGGCCGTTGTTTCTCCCATTCGTCTTCTTCTGTGTACCGATATTTTGGACAGAAAAACAAAAGTGCACAACTTAAACTAACACTGTGTATTCTTAAAGCAAGCACGACTAGGATGCAGCCTACCGAATCCGAAACATTACTTTCGTGCACAAAAAAGGAACTAAGAGACCTTCAACTGTTTGCCACGCCGACGTAAACAGCTTAGCTGCCTTTGTACACTGAATATCGTTTTCGTGCAAAACCTACTGTATCTTAAGGTGACTGCTTGGGTTACAGGTCGTCTATTAGTGTATTTGGCAATGTTTCCTTAAGCGAGCACATGACATTGTGGTCACCAGACCTGACTGAATACGCATGCCTTGATGCATTCTTGTGATGGGTAAAAACGTGGAGACGGGGAAAAAAACCCGCACCTCCACCAAATGCAAGGTGGAGTTTATTTGGAGAATCTTCGGAACGGGAGCAGGGCCAACAGCAGTCCGCGATCAGCCAATCCAGCCAGGAGCGTGCACTAGGTTATGGCCATGCTGCTCGCGCGTATGCCCGTCTTCTTTACATTAGGATTAACATGTGTGTGTGAGTGGGGGGTATATTTACAAAGAAAACCTTTTGCATATTACTATCATCGAATTCGCGATCATTGCCAAGGTCGCTGAGGCCACTATCCGTTGCTTTTGTTGAAATATTTTTCTAAACGTGCAAGCCACCAACGAACCAGCAAGCTCCGTCACACTGTAAATAACGATAAAGTCGGAAACAACGGCACAGTTTAATCAGACACGGACCCACAGGAGTATTGTGTACTTTCTTTTGTATGTGTTTCTCCATCACTACAACAGCTCCACTTGGTCGCTGGCTTTTAAGTAGCCGGGGAGAAGAAGAGTTAGCGACCTCCTGTCAAGGCGATTGCGATCCAGACGTCAAGCGCCCACGATGAACAACGCACAGTCACAGAAAGAGAACACCAAGTGCACCTCATCAACGAGGAACCGCGTAGCTTAGATGCGTTATGAACATGGACACGGCGAGCACCTCTGCTACGAGGTCGGCATCGTTTCCACCAGTCGTCCAGTTTTGTATCCCCGGCACCAAAGTTCATCGCGAAAGCAGCCCCTCTATCGCCACTGAGTTCACGCAGCTGAGCTGGCGAGAGAATAAAAAAAAAAAAAGAAAGACAACTCTGTCTCTTCCTTTGGTTTTTCTTGCAAACAGCTACAATGGGAAGCCTACAGCACGGACAGCAGCGAAGAGGCCGATCGCTGTGCCTCTGTCATTTATGGTCGACATACTGATGTTGTACTTACTAGTTTGTTAATTGGCTTTAAATAGCTGACGAATTAATGAAGAATAATTTTGGTTATTGTCTGAACGAACGAATGAATGAATGAATGAATGAATGAATGAATGAATGAATGAATGAGTGAATGAATGAATGAATGAATGAATGAATGAATGAGACGTTATAATGAGAGCTACTTCGAGGTCATTGTCCTCCCATTCAGGAACATAGCTGGTGTACGTAATACCCTTATTGCTTTGCAGTTTCGTTATCCTTTCGTTCACGGAATCCCTGAAAGAGGTTGTACGCCTCTGGAGGGTTGACGCGAGTCCCGTCGGACTTTACGCAGTCATCGCGAACTGAAATGCACTTTGCGACATAGCTGGCAATGGAGCCGAGCTAGATGCCGTAGGAATCGATTCGTCAAATTGTTGCGTTTTCACGCTAGCCTACGCCACACCGAGTAGCCAGCGGATAGACAACACAAAAGCGCTTTTAAACACGCCGCCTCCCGTGGCCCATATCAAAGAAAGCTTCTAACTTCATACTGTAGGCGAAGTAAGTGTCTACTGGTCTGTTTGCATATCGGGCCGCTGAACATGTGCTACTATGACTCGATGGCTCAAAAACCTTTGTGAACAAGACCAGATCGACCAATGCATCTACTCCACACTCCCGACGTTACGCGAGACGCAGCCAGATGGCGGGACCTTCGACCCCGGAGGAGGGACGCGTGGTGGGAAGCATCTGCACTGTTATCCGGTCTGTGACCAGCGACGCGCGCCAACTCGATGCATAATATTAGAACGCACTTAGTGTAAAATCCTAACAGAGAAACTTTAAATGAAAGCGCACTGAAGGAAGTAAACTCGCAGTACACGCACACCAAATATCCAGCAGAGAACCTCGTTTCCCCCCCAACATTGTGATCCACGACGACAAAAGCAGCGCACCAACTGCGTCAACTTGCTCAAACATCTGCTCTAGGACGAAGTGAAACTGTAGCACAACACGTGCAGTCGCGCTACCGACAGACCGTCGCAGAAAAAAAAAAAAACTCCGGGAGAAAAATCAAGCAGGAAGAAGGCATTCGAGCCTTAATCTTAATTGTTGCTGTTGTTTTTCTAGCGCAGCAATTCAGGCCGCGGCAGGGCGGCCAGTAAAATGACCACTTGCACGAATCCTTTCACCGCTCCGTCATATACGCAAGTCCATCCCAGCTACCCGCCTACCACCTTGAAAATCTGGATCCACCGTTCCCGCACCCTCGCAGGCCCTCCTCTCCGTCGGCAACGAACCCACCCCCTCTCCACAGCCTTATTTTCCATTTCCTGCCATACGTACACCTCATCCGTGCTTCTATTCGCGCTTATTTATCAAACGCTCGCGTACGCTCGCTCACACGCGCCACACACCCCGCCGCGGCCCTGCACTCTTTCATGCGTCATCTCCCTCCACCATTACAACCACGACCGCTGGGAGCGACAGCAGATTCGCGCTCTGACGGGTTTCCCTCCCTCCCTACGACGCCTTTGTAATCGCGAACCGCTCTCCCCCTCCCCCCACTCCACAGAGCCCCCCCCCCCCCCCCCCCCCCCCCCCCGTCCGGCTTGCCCCTGCACTCCGTAAAGAAATAGCGACGACCGGGAGAAATAACTACGGTACAAAGATAGCGTTCGCGACGCAACAAGCTGTCGCTCCGTGCAGATGTTCGACTCGCGCACGTACTCTTTGCTTCACCTTCTATCTATCTTTTTTTCCCCGTCGTTCCCAAACTATTTTTCTTTCTCCTCTCTTCACCTCCGCCGTGCTCTCCGCCTCCGGAGCAATCTGCGGTTCGGCGTGCCGGGCAGGCAGGCAGTGAGCGAGCGCGCTCGCTCACTGTACGCCCCAGTGGCGCGCTTGAATGCACTGCAAACATCTGCCGTGCGCAAGCCGGCGCGCGCGTTACAAAGTGGCTCGCCGCCGCCTGACACGACGCCTTTCTTCTATCTACGAAGCATGTGCGTGCGTACGAGTGGGGGGGGTTCCTCGGCCTCCGGAGCCGCCGGCTTCCCATCTGCCTGCGGACATCCGCCCCTCTGCTGACGGAATCATTGGCCGCGCAGCTCGCTCGCGACGGCGTGCTGCATGCCTCCGCATCTGCAACTTGTTGCATGCGCCTGGCCCGCCCTCCCTGCGAAACAACTGTCGCACTGTGTCCTGCCGTTAGGCTTCTGCTTCGTTGCGAATTTTACGCGCCGAGAGGGGGGGGGGTGGGGGGGGGGGGGGGGTATACGTGCTGGATGCGACCTATGGAACACAGGCGTCGAGTAATCCGACAGTTATTCGCATTAGGTAGTCTAATTACGGTCCCAGGGACTTCGGGAACCAAAGGGGGTCAGGGCAATGGAAAACGGCCAAAGCATGGTACACGGAGTTTAACTTCCAGAAGCTACTCTCGACTTTAGTGAGGCACGCCCAAGTGGAGGGAGGAAATACCTTCCAAGCAAGGGTATGCTGAATCTCATCATTATCGTCAGCCGAAAGTAATCCTCTGCAGCTCAAAGACCTTTTCTAAAGACATCCAGTTCTCCCAGTTTTCCGCCAGCGTTTACATACCTAGTATAGTATAATGGCTCAAATATTATCAGGCACCGTCGCAAAAACAGGCCAAAATATAATGCAGTTATGGGGGGGAGGGGGGGATTTTTAAACATTACGACAGAAGAGTGAGCATGGACAATGTGTCCTGTACTCGGATGTTTCTGCACAGGAGAGGTGATTATCTGGCAACCAAATAATGCGCTTTTAGTTCCACAGACATCGGGCACAGTTCCTTTCATGCGAAGCCTGTGAACTGCACCAGCCAGACACGATTACGATTCAGCAAGCAGTACACATCTGGAAAATGTTGTGCACACAAGCGCTGGGGCAACATCGTCTCCTAGACGAAACCTGCTTTCCAGTGATGAAGTAACGATTACTTCATTTCCCATCGCGCAATTAAGACGGAAGTACGATTTCAGTTAAGGCCATTTGGTGCATGTTATTTTCAAGTAGATTCGCGGAAACAAAAGCAGAGTGCTTCCTAAATTAATTTTCTTTTGTTAACACTAACGTGTACTGAAACGTGAAAAGTAAGACAAGCCCGTTTAGACAGGCCACCAAACACGTTATTGGTAAAGCTGTTCGATTAATGCAGAAGGCAGACAAGGTACCAGTCATAGGGGCAGTTGCATTTTCAGGACATACCACAGATGCCAGTTTAACGACCACTTCAAAATGAAATACTCCAGAACAAATACGCGATACGCGAAACGCAAAACATGGATTGATCTCTAGGTTGCCAATCTCTAGGTTCTTGGTGGGTAGCTGATTGTATTTCCACAGACAGCAGCTGACAAATTGAATCCGCTCATGCAAATTTAGTTTTCCAGAGGGAGCTGCAAGGCAAGTTGCCTAAATTAATCCTGTATTCTTCATACACATCCGTACAGAGGCGCTCGGGCCGTTTTTTTGTATAATGATGAAAATTCCCACGTTATGGTTACGGCTATCGTGAAGGGAAAATTCGCCGCGCCGAATGGACTGGCCTCTGCCGGCACGAAGAATAACGACCTCTTTTACCGCGTAACACATAGATAGGGACAAGTGTTGTTCGTTCCATATACAATCCGCTGACAGTTGATCGAGCCTAATGAGAGGAAAAATTCCGTCACCCGGTAATTAACCTAATTCGCAGCACGATCTCAACCCCGTAATGTCCAGCCAATAAAAACTTCGGATAATTCTTATGAACTTCCAGAATTTCGTTCTTACTGGTGCCTATATACATATTAGGAATGCAAAAAATAGAGCATTGTTTAGAAAGACGTAATTACAGCGCGAATAAAACTAACTTATTGTAACAATCTCTCAATTCCTAAGAACGCTAAAAATCCACAAGCTTTTACTCAAGTGTGTAGCAGTATCGGAAATTGCTTCATCACCTGTCAGTGCTGCGGCGCGCCCGGTGAAGTTTAGGTTGACTTGCCGTTAGGCATAGCTTTTTGAAATGAGGGGCCATCCACGAAGCATCCATCTTTATGACATTATTTTGACGAATATGTTAGAAAATGCTGTTTCTACAGTACTGTGAGAAATAGATGTACTTTTGCACCAGAGACGAGAACTATTCACATTTTCACACTCTGTCTTACGTGGTATGCTGGCCACTACAGTGTTAAATATGAACAAACGCATGTGAGCGATGTTATTTATCGAGCACACGTGTTAACTCAATCAATGTCTAATCACTAGCCCCCTGTCTGGGTGGCCACATCGAGCTCGCATTCGTTAACATGTGAACTCTTGCATCCCATTACGTCCACTGCTTGCTGCGCTTTATTAACGGTACCCAGGGTACTCCTCAGTAGACTATTTTTAATAGACCGTTGATATATAAGTCACAAAGAGAACTGCATCAGCGTTGAAATCAGTATGCATCATACTTGCTGTTGTGTGTACCGTTTTACAGGTTGCTACTGGTACTGGTTTTACAGGTTACCGGTTAATGGGTTACGGGTTACAAGTCTGCAGGCTGTCGTTTTCTAAGAGAGAATTGCCAACAGATATACGCGGAGTTCTTTACAAGAAATCTCGAAGACGCTCATAAGAGGAGGATGCGAAAACAGCTGTATAATTTGCTCTCGACCGGTCCTTTTGCGGCCCGGAGTTTATGCGAAGAACTGCTGTGTTTCGGCTACACGTGACAAAGTTTTACTTCGTTACCAGAGCGGCTAAAGTAAGTGTAACGTCCAAGGCGCTGCCATTTCTCCCACGTTTCACTAACGTGCAACAAGTGCAATCAAATTCCGAAGTCCTGATCATTGTTACCGCTAAATGAAACAAAAATGTATGCGTCATTCTGGAACAGCAAGAAGAATTGCGGGAACTTAAAGTTTATTGTTAGAAATGCGGTTGTGTTCCAAAACGAAATACGCTTAACAACACTGCCAAGAAAGCCCCTTTCGTGTCCGTGAATGGCGGCTGTACGCTCGACTATAAGCGAGGAGAGACTGTGAAAAGTTTGTGAAAGATAAAAAAAAAAAACCCTGCCTCAAGTTCCGCTCAGAGTTCTTCCGTCAAGCAGTTTCTCGCATTACTTTTGAGCAGTCATCACTCATCATAACGTAGCAACGGTACAGACAATACAGATGCTATTTCTATTAGTCTGCTAGGGGGTAGTCTCATGTAAGGCTAAGAGGAGACGACATTGACAGCAGTAAGCATTCAGACGATATTCCATGATACTGTTGGCATTAAATAATATTCTTCGTGACGTATGATATCGATGTTGTCCAGTGACGTTAGAATGGCACTGCGCGATGTTGATGACGTTAAATAAAGTGCCATGTCTCTTTCCACGCACGAATATTTTACCAGCATACACTGCGAGGCAATCGCAACAGCAGCGGAAAATTTCCAGGCCGTTGAAGTGTATCATTCTGAACTGCGTACTGAATAAACTGGCCTAAAGTGTTGCGATCGGCAGCTCCCTTCCACGATCTCTCCAGTCGAGAAAACTTTTTTCATATAGTTAAAATTAAACGGCAGATAACAGCAAGATACCGCAGTTATGTGCGGTTGCGAAACATCCATTGGTTTATTATTCGGTATATATACCATTAGAGTGCACACAATGGCGTCCGTTATTAAAGCTCAGTAAATATTGCAGAAATTGAGAATTCCGTTAGGCAACGCAGCTGACTTGCTCACCTCAGTTCGTCATTCCCCAATGGCGTTAATAGTCTACTGAACAAGTGAACCTTAGTTTCAGTTACTCTTTAAAGTGGGACCGGACAATGCTTCTTTCCGTAACGCCCCAAATGTGAATAAAAGTTTCCAACCCATGCAGCAACTTCCGTTACTTCTCTAGGACGGCTCACGTAAGAGAAGGTTCATTGTTTCTTAGTGCAGCAATTTCAGGAACCGCCAGTTACGCATGCGTAATCAATATGTGCCATGCACTTAGGGTTAACGCACATGCAACTAGCGAAAGGTACGAGTCCAAGGCGAGAACTACGCCTACGTGTTACTGCTAGCACGTGAAGGGAGAGGTGACTTACCGCCGCGAAGCCGGGCCGAGGTAGGGTCAATGATCGCTCTACGATTCCTGGCTCGGGATCATCGGGAAATCCAGAAGACAATGTAGCCTTCGAGTCGCACCACCAGGATCCCACGATGCAGTTCCGTAACGAGGAGCAGGTAAGCCTATCTCGCCAGACAGACTAAACAACGCGGTACTACCGCTGCCCAATGTTCTACGGGTAACGTCCTTTAAAGGTGCCGACAACGTCAGGGTTCTCCAGAATTCACAGAACTTCACGGAAGGGAGGTAAATACCCAGGGGGAAAACAAATCTCGCGCATCTTCCCCAAAAAAACCAAGAGGTCAGGAAGACAGCAGATGAGCGAGCCACAGTACGCAGAGCAAGGCAAGCGTCACCGCATGCTGCGGTCCGGTCGTAACGAACCGGCAAACAAAATGAGGCCTCAAAGGCTTAAAGGGGACAAAAAAGATCAACGGCTAACATGAAAGGAAAGGAAGGGTTGAAACCGTTAGAGAAAACGACGACATGGGTAGAGGTGCTAGACAAACTACCAGTTTGTCACGGTGCGATGGGAAAGGGGGCAAGCAAGACGGTAGCCAGGAGTCTGTCGGGAGAGGAGGGGGTTGAACCAAGCCGTTGGTCGGTGGGGGGCCGGTCGAGGGGTGTGGACGTGGGGGTGGGTGGGGGAAGAAGTCAACGGCAGCGACCCCAGACACGCGAAAAAGCACCCGCAGTACCGGGGGAAATACGCCGAGACGTCGACGAACTCCGGGCGCCATGGCGACTGGCGCGGCGTCGTCTGCTCCGCGCGTCGCGCTCGTCTGCTGCCGGGGCCGGGGCTCCCTATTTCCCACCCCTATCCCCCTCCTCACTTTCCCGCGCGCGCAGTAGGGGGCTGCAGCCCATTGTTGCCTACCCGCCTTTCTCCCTCCGCGAACCTCTCTCTCCTGAAGTATCGCGCTCTCTCCGCTTACTCTCGCATATGTCTGCTCTCTCGCTCTCTTTACACTCACTCTCTCTGCCCTCACCCCTCGTGCGCCTGCGCAGACGGAACCTTCAGAGAGGAGAAGGAAAGGCGTGCAAGCTGAAATGGCCTAACATGGAGATAATAAAAAAGAACGACTAAGGTAGAAGCGTGAGAGGGTCGAGAAAAGGCCAGAGAGTTGGGAGAGGTGTGAGGAGAGTGTGAACGTGACGTCAGATGCCCTCCGCTACGTCGTCACAATGGATCGATACTTGCTGGGAGTGGTACGGCGTACGAGGGTGCGGCGCCCGGTGTGACGGGGACCGGTGCATTATTGGTCAGACCAGCTGGGTGCGATCCGGAAAGGTGGCGGAGTCGCCGGTTCGGATGTGCTCAGCTGTTCTGATGGGGGAGCCGGTTGATATCAAGCCGCTTGATTGGTCTGGGTCGAGCGACGCGCCGCGGAAACGTGCGAAGACCGAACCAGAAAGGGACGTGGTGGGCACATTTTTTATACCTCTTCTTAGCACACGCTCTTCAGGCTCACGCTATAACCTTTCGGTGTCAACATAATCATTATCGACAGCATCAGTAGCCAGCCGCAGCCAGGTTATTCCGACAAATTTCCCACGCTGGTCGTTACATCTCACGTTCGGTCGTCCTAAATTCTCCGTCCCCTGGTATTCACTCCGAAACCCTAGTAGACCACCTGTTGGCAGTGTTACGTCTCGCCTACCTACGACGCGCGGTATAGCCGGCGCGGATGCAACGGACGCCGCGGCTTCGTTCATCGCCGCCGCGACGCCTCCCGCCAAGCGCGTCCAGGCATGTTTCAGTGCCACGTGTCGTCGTGCGTGCGTGTGTGTGTGTGTGCTTGTTTTGCCCACGCTTGTCAAAGCGCGGCAGCCGGGGAGAGGAGCTCCTCAACTGGGAGGCGAGGAGGTCTGACCGGCGCCGGCCTGGCGGACGCGCCCGTCACGCCTGAACATGTTCAAGCGTCGCCGTATCGGATGACTCTTCCCAAGCCGTTCCCTCTTGCCCTCGACTCCGAGGGTATAAAAAAAGACAGCTGCGCCGGACGCGAGAGAGCCTTCGATTCCTTCCTTCGAGTAACGTGGTCGCCCTGACCGGCTGCTCTTTTGCGATGCCAGAATAAACAAGTTGTTCTGTTGCCAGTCGACTCATCCTTTGCCGGGACCTTCGGATGTTTCCAGCTTTGCCCCAGGCCGCCAGGCCAACGCTACCCTTGGGGCTTGCAACCCAAATGCAACAACTGGTTGCCAGCGGTGAGATCCCGACAACGGAGGCCAGCAGCGAAGATATGCGGTCAACTGTATGCTGAGCAGCACAACGACCATCCGGGAGCAGTGCAACGAGCCCTGTGTGATGACTGGTTGCCTGCAGCGGAACGACTGCGCTGAATTCGTGGCTGCGAGGTTTGGTGAGTGCGGGACTTTCTTCTTCTGAGTTTTGCCAGGCTTTTGTTAGTGTCAGAAACAGAGCTGGTAATTGTGGTTGTCGTTGCTGCCGGGTTAGTTTGCGGCAAGACAATAGTAGGCAGTAGAGAAAGCAGCATTCGGAGCAGCCATGGATTTGAAGTCGTTGCGCAAACCGAAATTGCTGGAGCTTGCAAGAGAGTTGGGTCTTGATGTCTCAGACAAACTCAGAAAACCAGAACTGCTAAGGGCGATTCTTGAGTTGGAGGCTGAGGATGACGAGCTGTCGGAATGCCTTGAGACCATTGAGGAGAGGGAACAAAAAGAGAAAGAGGAGCGCGAACGTAAAGAACAAAAAGAGAAAGAGGAGCGCGAACGTAAAGAACAAAAAGAGAAAGACGAGCGCGAACGTAAAGAACAAAAAGAGAAAGAGGAGCGCGAACGGAAAGAACAAAAAGAGAAAGAGGAGCGCGAACGTAAAGAGCAAAAAGAGAAAGAAGAGCGCGACCACGCTTTAGAAATGAAGCGTCTCGAGGTAGAGATGGAACGCGCTCGTAATGGAAGTCAGGCACACGGTGCAGGAGAACGGGTATCGTTCAAAATGACTGACCTGATGCGGCCGTTTAAGCTTGGAGAGGACATTGGTTTGTTCCTGGTTAACTTTGAGCGAACGTGCGAGAAGCAGGGGTTCTCTCGGGAAACGTGGCCACAGCGCTTGCTCACTTTGTTACCCGGCGAGGCGGCCGACGTAGTCGCTCGCTTGAAGAGAGAGGAGGCAGAGGATTTCGACCAAGTGAAATCGAGTCTGCTAAAAAAGTACAGGCTGTCAGCGGAGGCGTTCCGTCGGAAGTTTCGGGAAAATGAAAAAGGCAGAAATGAGTCATATACAGAGTTTGCCTACAGGCTTATGTCAAACATGCAGGAGTGGCTCAAAGAAGAGAAAGCGTTTGGTGACCACGAGAAAATTCTGCAGTGTTTCGGGCTGGAACAGTTTTATAGTCGGTTACCTGAGAACGTGCGGTACTGGGTCTTGGATAGGCCAGACGTTAGTACAGTGGCTAAAGCCGCCGAGCTAGCCGAGGAGTTTGTGACGCGTCGGGCTCGCGGAGCTAAGGACGGTCAAAAGGGTGAATTTGGCTCCAAGTCTGAGAGGCCGAAGTTCACACCCATGAGAGCAAGGGGGGACACGCGTAGTGCGGATGCGAGTGAAAGCAGTCCGACCGAACGTAAGGAGACGGCGGCAGCCGAAGCCGAACGCAGAAAGCGGTTCGAGGCGAGGCAAGCGCGCGTGTGTTATACGTGCCTGAAGCCGGGTCACTTTTCGGCGCAGTGTCCAGAAACAAAAAGAGAAGTCGTGTGTTTGTCATTATGTAGCACTGACGAGAACATGAAGCTTCTCGAGCCTTACATGCGAGACTTCCTCGTGAACGGGAAAGAGTGCCGAGTGCTTCGTGATTCCGCAGCTACAATGGATGTAGTTCACACCTCTTACGTAGAACCCGATATGTTCACGGGCGAGTGCGCATGGATCAAGCAAGCAGTGGAAGCTCATAGCGTGTGTCTGCCCGTAGCAAAAGTGCTTATTGAAGGACCTTTCGGAGCACTTGAGACGGAGGCCGTAGTGTCATCTAGGCTGCCCCCCCAGTACCCGTACCTATTTTCGAACAGGTCCGATCACCTCCTGCGCGAGAAGGGGCTTTTGTTTGGTGAGGCTAGCGTTCAGGCCTTAACCAGACCGAGAGTTCGGGAGCTCGCTGCAAAGGCGGTAGTTGCGGGGCCGACGTTGTCGAACAATGAGAAAGGGTCGGAGGCGCAGCAAGCTGATATTCCGAGCACGTCAGAACTGGATAAAATTGAGCCTGTAGCGTTGAAGGTACCAGGTACTGGAGAGGAAATGCCCGACAAGGGAAAGTTAGAAGAGCTTCCGGTCGAGCTTCCGGGACTAGGCTCAGTGACGAACAGGGAAGACACTGATCAGGTCATTAGTGACTTACTCAGTAAAGCACCGCTGTCGCCTGAGCAGAAAACCGAACTACACCAACTCTTACAAGAGTTTCAAGGTCAGTTCTCTGAGAGGCCTGGTAGGACTTCTGTCCTTACTCATGATATAGAACTTACCTCGCCAGAGCCAGTACGATCCAAGGCGTACCGGGTGTCACCCCGCCAGCGCGATATTATGGAGGCTGAGGTAAAGAAAATGCTACAGCTCGGTGTTATTGAGGCGGGTGAGAGTGATTATACCTCCCCTTTGATTTTAGTTGAGGTACCGGGCAAGGAACCTCGTCCTTGCGTCGACTACCGCAGGCTCAATTCCATCACTAAGGATCAAATTTATCCGATCCCTAACATCGAGGAGCGCCTTGAGAAAGTTAGTAGCGCTCAGTTTATTTCCACCCTAGATCTTGTCAGGGGTTATTGGCAGGTTCCACTTACAGAAGAGGCTAGTAGGTATGCGGCGTTCATTTCACCCATGGGAACATTCCGTCCTAAAGTTTTGAGTTTTGGTTTGAAAAACGCGCCATACTGCTTTTCAAGCCTCATGGACAAAGTGTTGCGGGGACAGGAAGAATTCGCTTTACCGTATTTAGACGACGTAGCGATATTTTCTGCATCCTGGTCTGAGCATATGGCACACTTGCGGGCAGTGCTAACCCGCCTGCGCGAAGCGGGCTTGACAATCAAGGCTCCCAAGTGCCAATTAGCACAGGCCGAGGTTGTCTACCTCGGTCACGTGATTGGGCAGGGTCGTCGCCGCCCCTCTGAAATAAAGGTGGCCGCTGTGCGAGACTTCCCGCAACCGCGCACGAAGACCGATATTCGGTCGTTCTTAGGTGTCGCCGGCTACTATCAGAGGTACATCCCCAGGTACTCCGATATCGCGGCTCCCCTGACGGATGCTCTAAGAAAAACAGAGCCCCAAACAGTCGTCTGGAGCGAGACAAAGGAAAGAGCTTTTAGCGCCCTAAAGAGCGCCCTAACAAGCCAGCCTGTGCTGCGATCGCCAGACTATACCAAAGGGTTCGTTGTTCAGTGCGATGCTAGTGAGCGAGGCATGGGCGTTGTACTGTGCCAAAGGGACAATGGAGAAGTGGAACACCCCGTCCTGTATGCTAGTCGTAAGCTGACCTGTCGTGAGCAGGCGTACAGCGCCACCGAGAAAGAGTGTGCGTGTCTCGTGTGGGCCGTTCAGAAATTGTCATGCTACCTAGCCGGCTCGAGGTTTATCATTGAGACGGATCACTGCCCTCTCCAATGGCTGCAGAACATCTCTCCCAAAAATGGCCGCCTCCTGCGCTGGAGCCTCGCTTTGCAACAATATTCCTTTGAGGTGCGTTACAAAAAGGGGAGTCTCAACGGTAACGCCGATGGCTTAAGTCGAAGCCCCTAACGTAGGAATCCGCCTCAAAGTTGTTGGTTACTGATGTTTTCTTCCTGAGGCAGGATTTTTAACATATTGCTTTTGTTTAGTGTTTCAAAGTGATTATGTGCTTTCTAGTGCAATTTTCCAATTTGTGGACGCGTTCTGAGTGCTGCTTGACTACTGTAAGGAACTAGGCAGTAGTATAAAAGGGGAAAGAGCCTGGCAGAGCTTAGTGAGGGTTGTCTCGTGCTTGCTGACTGAGCGGTTGCGTTTCGGCGTAGTTCTAACGCTTGCTGGGAACGAGCACAAAAATGGCAACTCTCCCGAAGTGACTTTACAGTGTCCTATGTGATCCTGAACCCGAGAACGAGGCCTTCTCTGTGCGCTGCGCTCAAGCAACGTCGAGGGACGATCGGTTTCGATTACGAGCATCATCGAGCGACATCCCTCTGGACAGCGGATGCAGTCCCCTGACCATCGGGATCTCCTTCTCCCGGCGGGGCGGTCTGTTACGTCTCGCCTACCTACGACGCGCGGTATAGCCGGCGCGGATGCAACGGACGCCGCGGCTTCGTTCATCGCCGCCGCGACGCCTCCCGCCAAGCGCGTCCAGGCATGTTTCAGTGCCACGTGTCGTCGTGCGTGCGTGTGTGTGTGTGTGCTTGTTTTGCCCACGCTTGTCAAAGCGCGGCAGCCGGGGAGAGGAGCTCCTCAACTGGGAGGCGAGGAGGTCTGACCGGCGCCGGCCTGGCGGACGCGCCCGTCACGCCTGAACATGTTCAAGCGTCGCCGTATCGGATGACTCTTCCCAAGCCGTTCCCTCTTGCCCTCGACTCCGAGGGTATAAAAAAAGACAGCTGCGCCGGACGCGAGAGAGCCTTCGATTCCTTCCTTCGAGTAACGTGGTCGCCCTGACCGGCTGCTCTTTTGCGATGCCAGAATAAACAAGTTGTTCTGTTGCCAGTCGACTCATCCTTTGCCGGGACCTTCGGATGTTTCCAGCTTTGCCCCAGGCCGCCAGGCCAACGCTACCCTTGGGGCTTGCAACCCAGATGCAACAGCAGCTTACACACTACATGTCCTGCATGCCCGCACTCAAGCTCCTTTACTCTTCCACGACCATAATGTTCAGTTGTCGCTCTGCGAGGCCGCTGGAAGTGTATGCGCTCATATGCAAGGCCAGAGGCACGCGCCCTTAGTCTGAAGGCGTTAAAGGAGCGTGTGCTCTGTTGGTTGGCTGCGTCAGCTGGCCAGTTGGGACTGTCAG
The DNA here is from genome assembly GCF_052857255.1 of Amblyomma americanum. Classification (NCBI taxonomy): domain Eukaryota; kingdom Metazoa; phylum Arthropoda; class Arachnida; order Ixodida; family Ixodidae; genus Amblyomma; species Amblyomma americanum. The sequence continues at coordinate 76,740,778 of NC_135506.1, forward strand.
TGATGCGAGTTTCAGGACGCTGGTAAATAATGACTCGACGATCGGTTCTCCGAATGCAAACCTTTCCGAGCCTTGCCCCTAAACTGGGACAAGGAATTTTGTTCCCCTCATGCTGTGAAATGTGAAGAGCTGAAAATGCAACCACGATTCCTGCTTTGTTAGTCATGAGCATATTAGATAAAAATTGAAACGCAACCCTCTTGTACTGGTCTTTTATTCGTCAAGAAAACTCTAAAAATCTGAAAATTTAAAAATAGAAACCTAGTAGTACTGTACAATTGTTGCGACAGCTTTGAATATGGAGCAACGTCCACAAGCGAATAAGCTTAGCTTAGAAGAGATCATGGCGATTAGTATTTGCTAACGCTGATTTAGCGGCCACACATACGATACTCGCGATACGTATATACAGCTAGCGAGACAAATGCGTTGGCATTACCCTCCTGTTCGGAGCTACTCAATAAAAGTGAACCACCATCCCTCCTGCGGAGCCTGAATTTAGAAACGAGTGGCATTTTGTTCAGTGTACATAATTCGCACTTTTGACTAGTACAACACGTGGCTTTGGGCGTCATACAATCTAAGATGCATGTCATAGGCAAAAAATCATCTCAGTGCCCTCGTGCAATAGATAACACGTTCACCCAATTTCCATCGAACGGCACAGCTCAAGGAACTTTTTATTTTGCCGTCTCACAACGTGAAGTTGAATGTTCCTGCAATAAACGCCTGTCCTGATGTCTCTGAACGCGGATGGCTGTTTGAGCTGCATTAGGATATAAAATCTTCACCCCCCAGCTACCTCTCCCGTTCAACCATTCGTTTCTTGAAATTGAAATTTAATATTGAAATTGGTTATTGAGGAAAGGAAATGACGCAGTAACTGTCTAACATATGTCGGTGGACACCTGAACAGCGCCGTAAGAGAAGGGAGGAAGGCAGGAGTGAAAGAAGCAAGAGAGAAAGAGGTACCGTACTGGAGGCCGATATTATTCCGACCACGTGGGTGTCTTTAACGTGCACTGACATCGCAAAGCACACGGGCGCCTTTTACGTTTCGCCTCCGTCAAAACGCGGCCTGTTCCTGTTTTTAGTGGGAGCCTCAGCCGCATCGCCGAAAAGCATCACAAACTCGCGAATGCTCCAACCACACAGACCGCTATGACTTCGCGTCGTCGAGTCGCAGTAATAATCTTCCGAAAAACTGCAGAAGCAAAAATGAGAGGTCCGCGACACATATCCCAGATGACGGGGCGACAAACAACGGGAAAACAAAAACCGGAAGATAAATAAATAGACAACACGGAGATTAATACGCGGGCGGAAAACCGGCCACTGTATATACAAAGCTTGCGTACGCGTGCGTGCCACGTCCCCCTCTACCCCCCCCCCCCCCCTCGACCCCTCCTTATGTCTCCCTCACGGGCGGCGGCAGCTGGGAAAAAGCCGTTTATAGAGGGCCGGTCCCAGATTCAAATGCGCTAATCCCCGCCCCTCCATCGCCCAGCTTCTCTCTAGAGCAAGTATTTTTTCGTTATTTTTATTCCGCGAAGACTTGTTACGCCAACCCCATTTCGGGCGCCAACATTCTTTCGAAGCAGCCTTCGTCCCAACTGCGCCTTTCTTTGTCTTGACACTTCGGAATTCTTTTTCTAATTCTGTTTCTTTCATTGTAAAGCGCTGTAAAGCTTATTCAGCGGAGGCACAGGGCCCCATTGAAAACGCCGAGCGCACGCGTTCTTTTGAATAAGCCCGCCGCCACCGTTGGTCGGGGCTCGGACCCCTCGTCCTGGCGCCGCGGCGGCCCGGTTTTATATGCCTTGCCAAGCCAAGCCAAGCCAATGGCCATGCCTGTCAGCGTTTACAATGCCTCCAACGTATATGCGCTCAGTGGCGAGGGAGAGGAGCCTCGACTTTCAAGGTTCTCATTCATAACGTGAGGGACGGTATAGCGAATCTACATGCGCCCATACGCCCATCTACATGCGCCCGTACGGAACCTCAGCTGGCGTTACTGGTTCGGGATTTTGGCGCGAACTTCCCGATCTGCCATCCTGCCGTTCTGCTTCTGGCTTTTGACAGTAGCAAGGAACGCGGTTTGGGGGTTGATTCGTGGAAACTGATTCGCGGAACAGCACAGAGCAGTGATCGTGTGTGCGTGTGCGTGCGTGCGTGTGTGTATGTGTGCGTGCGTGTATTTGTGTTTTACACTGACTTAGGTTCAGCTTCGGTTTATTTGATTTGGCCCCCTGAAAATCAAATGCATTCAGTAAAAAAAAAGAAGCTTTCCTTAACTTGAACTACGATACAATTTTCCGTCCCTCATCAAGTTCAATTTACCGATGGTAATTACCGATGGTAAAGCTCGAACAGTTGAGCAAGTTTCTTTGCAAAGTGTTAATTCAGCGTTTTAATTTCGCCATGGCTCGTTCCATTTAAACCATCCCTCGACTGCTTTTGAAATGCAATAGAGCAACTGCGAGGTCCCCACTTGTAACCGGGGCAGAGCCACAGTTATCGCGGAGCGTAAGCCTGCTATGAGCGTTTTACCGAAAAGGAAGCCAAGAAAGCACGCGAGCCTTTGAAGGACTACGGCAGTTGACCGCTAGGCGGCGACTGTTTGAATCGCGTTTACGCTTTCGATTAAGAACATGCGTTTCAAGCTCTTTTTTATTACGGGACAATAATGAGTCTTCGTTCCGCTGCATTCTATCTGTCAATGACAGTATTCGTGTGATTTCTCATATAATCAACCGAACAATTATTGGCGTATGCATAGGTATAGTCCAAGCAGCAACGCGCTGTGGGTTAGAAAGCACCAATGCACCTTGAAAAATCGACGATCTTTCATCTTTATACCAGTTGGCCCCTATACGTCAAACATACGTCACGGTACCTTGACGCCTCAATATGCCAGTGAGAGGGCTAATTTGGCAGGGACATTGAATGTCCATGCAGCCTAACACTATACCACAATACATATACGCACCCCACTTACAACACTTATTTCATTATTTTTTGTTCACGACAACATATCTTTGCGATACTCTCCGCTTTTCAGTGTTTGTTCTTCAACCTTCCCATTTCATTTCGAGCCTTTTCCAGCAGTTATGAATACGTGCTCTTATTGCCACTGTTGCAGGTGGCGATGTTATTTGCAGCCTTTCAAGGTGTCTGAGGCCTACTGTTATCATCAGGTATACTTTGGACATTCCTGTACTTTTTCTTTCTCCGGGTATTTTTCTAGCTTTCGTTCACTGCAGGATTTAGGCATCTCCCGTATCTTTCAAATCAACCCGGTCCTGTGCCAGTTGCGGCCACCGTATACCCGCAAACTTCCGGACTACACCCGCCCTCTGTTCGAATACACTCCGTTACCCTTAAGGACCAGCGGTTATCTTGCCTTCGCATTACATGCCCTACCCGTGCTCATTTCTTCTTGGTTTCAACTACGATGTCATTAATTGCTGTTTGTTTCCTCACCCACTGTGTACTCTTCCTGTCCCTTGGCGTCAAAGAGGTCAGTTTCCTTTCAATGGCTCGCTGCGCTGTTCTCTAGGTACAATGACCTGCTCCGAGAAAAGCATGGCCTCCAAAAGCACTTCGTTAGTCTCACCCTCACGGCGAACCAACTGTAATTTGTAGTTCGCTCCTTTTTTTTACCATAGCCACGGTGGGATATTTCATCCTCAAACGCTGTTGACACCGCCCTTGGTGGTGTTTTCAAGCTGGAAAAGCAAATTTCAAACTGAAGAGCAAGTTACGGATTCAGAGACAGCGCCTCTTTATGCCTCTTATGCTAGAAGTAACGAGCACTTTTCTGTTTACGAAGACGCTGCAAATATGACACAGTCATGCCGCTGCGAACTTGATGCTAATCGGGCGCTTCCTTTCTCCCCACAACACGGAGGTCCCGAGCATATACCCAAAAGGGGAAAACAGGTCGCTACTTTCTCCATTTCCTAACACGCAATTCTGCAGCACGTCGAAGCATGATCGCCAGATAGGCGCTCGAGTGGTGTGTTTGTCGAAGCCCTTCAGGCCTTATCGGCCGTGGGAAAAACGGGACGCAGTCATGTTCCTGTCCTTTACACGACACAGTGCTTCAGGGGCTACGGCATTCGGGTGCCGAGACAAAGGTCTTGCGTTCGATCCTATCCGCGTCGGTCGCATTTCGACAGAGGCGAAGTTATAAACTACCCATCTGTTGAAATTTCGGTACACATTAAACGACCCCAGGTAGTTTTTTTTAATCCCCAGCCTTCCTCTGCGGTCTGTGCACAGCCAATAGGGTTGCTTTGGCTGGTACAAATCTGTTCAATTAATGGATTAATATTTTCATTATTTATTTTACACCTGTGCTACAGGCTAGTACGCGGTGTCAAGACTGTTTCATTTCTTTGCAGACAAGACTTACATGGTTTCCAGGATAGCAACTTCTGTGAACGAAAGCAGTAGGTTTTGACTGTAACTGGTGACTAATCGAAGTTTTAGATAAACCATAAGGAAACGGGAAGCCTGACGTGCAGGTCCACAAGTACTACTGACAAGATTAGTTATGTAAAAGCGTGATTATAATCGACGCTTCCTTGTCTATTTATATACAAAATACTTCATGCCTTAGTAGAGCCCACGCATAAAGGGATATACAAGTATGAGCAAAAGATAAGTGCAATAGCATGAACAAAATTGTGCAAAAACTATTTCTCTTTGATTCTGTTGATGCCTTGAGCGTTTTTATTTATTTTATTTATTACCACCTCAAAGGCACCATTGAAGGGGTATTACATTCATTCTCTTCTCTGCGTCACCTTTTAAATCGCTGAGGTTTAAGCGTTTCCATCTGACGCGAAACGCACACATGACTCCCGTTGAGGTAGTCTCAGAACTACATAATATTTATTTCAGAAGAAACTTTGGGGGCCTCGAGGCACAAAAAACGCCAAACTCTTCATGTGCCCATTGGCGCGTCTTGCAGCAACGACTGCTACGAGTGAAAGAACCCTGTGCGTCATTAGTGTTTAATGCTGCGCCAGAGCAGCAGTGAATCGGGGAGGGGGATGCTAATAGATGCTAAAGGGGGATGCAAAAGCTAAGCAGCACACAGCGCGAGATGAATGATACCGAGTTCAGTGTTGTTTTGACAGCATTAATGTCCCCAAGCGACACCTCAATAAGTCTCCAGGTAAACTCGAAACAATCGTTGTTCTGCTACCATATTCCGGCTTCACTAAATCTTAGTTGATTGTGCTGTCCCCTCTCTATATCTACCACCGTTCCCTTTCCCACGTGTAGGATAGCATAGCGGGCGTCCTCTAGTTAACCCTTCCCTGCCCTTTCTATTCATCTTTCTCTCTCTCTCTCTTTCTCTCCCAATTTATTGTGGACCATTCTTCTGCGAAAAGTAAATAAATCGACAGCAGTTTCTCGTGAGAACACCGTGCCGAAAGTCAGCGGTAAGAGCGCAGTGAAATCCCAGCGCCTGAGCAGGAGTAGAGGATGGCTCCGCATAGTAGAAGCCATCCCGTTTCAGAGGCAGACCGCCTTAATAGTTTAAAATTGGTGGAAAAAAAAACAACCAAGACAACACGGGTCTTGTATTTAAGCTACACCCTTCTAGTTTGGATTGTCTGAATGCCATCAGCATCGGCCTGCCACTGCAGCACATAAACCTCTCCCATCTCTCTCCAGTAACCCTGTCCTCTGCCAAATGCGGCCACCTCATACACGGAAACTTCTTAATCCCATCCGGGCCCACCAAAATTTCAAATCTGACCGCCGCCTTAGTCGCTCTGGACATAGTGCTAGTTGATATGGTTGTGCTTGAAGCGCACGTACACGTAAAAGTAGTAAAGGTCCGTGTTGTCGTAACAACGGACACAATTGCAACTGATTAGTGTGTAGTGTTCTAGGCAAGCAGTGTGTTAGAAACACATCCCGACAGCCCCATCGGAAAAGCAGCGCGTAATGGCCAGTACGTCGTGCTTTGGACTGCTTCCCGCGTACTCAAATGGAGACTCCGAGCACCCCTTATGATCTTCATGATGTAATTGTACAACAATCAAAACAAGAGCACTCAGGCTCACCCAATCTCTCTCTCTCTCTCTCTCTCTCTCTCTCTCTCTCTCTCTCTATATATATATATATATATATATATATATATATATATATATATATATATATATATATATATATATATATATATATATATATATATATATATATATATATAAGGTGCACCTTGGTTTCGGTGACTGTTGGCTTCCTTAATGTATTTGTCAAACGAGCCCCTTCCTTCATTTGCCATATATATATATATATATATATATATATGTATATATATATATATATATATATATATATATATATATATATATATATATATATATATATATATATATATATATATATATACACTCCCCTCTCCTACAGCGAGGAAGCGACAGTCGTATACCTGTAGTTGAGCCTACAGCCCACTTTTGTGTAATACATATATTTTCGCCTTTAGAAGCCAAAATGGGGTAGAACAGAAAGTTAAGAGTAACTTCACTCATGAAGTGAGCGCAGTACACGAGTGACGATTGGGGAGAGTTTAAGCCAAAGTACAAGCCCCCCAGTCATCTTCGTACTTCGTCTAGCCCGTACTTCCCTTCCAGGGTGGCTGGGAATTGATCGTATGGCAGTGGATGGCACATTATACAGAACGTCGCCTCTCCGGTAACACGCGGGCGACATTCTCGTTAACGCTCAGGCTGACGGTGGCGTTCTCGGTTCCGAATACTAAGGCTACTAAGGAATACTAAGGCTGCTATTTACCGCACAGGAAGCGGTCCATAAAGCTATAAGTAAAAAAAACAAACTTGTAAGTAAGAACGAGTGCTACACTACCTTGTAACTACCTGAGTACTTACATTAGGCTCCTTGGTTTAAAGTGTTGATAAAGCAGTCAGTTACTTGAGAAAACAGCTAACAGCAGCGCAAGCTGAGTTTTTTAATGGAAGCTTCTGCCAGTTTATTCTTGTATCCTGTTTTAAAAACGGTTCGTTTTTAAAACTAGATCTTGTTTTCGTTAATCGAAAATTACATAGAGGCTCTTATTGCAAAGAAAAACAAGGGAAAGGGGCTGGGGGCGGTTCTTTAATTAAAGTCTAAATACTCTCATCTGTGCTGCGCAGACACTTTCCGACTTTATCAGAAAGGAACGGCAGCGCCACGGACTGATCGCGTCAAACATCGGGCTTGCAGAACTTCTATATAATACCCTCAGTGTCATCACTCGGAGCCGGTTTTGAAGGCAACGCATGCGCAGACGATGTTTCTCGAGCGCAACCGGCTCACGGGCATGCTGCACGCGGTTTGTCCTCGACCAACGGCACAACGGTTCGGGGTTTTTTTTTTTTTTAGATCTACTCGCCACACTCTCTCTCTCTTCAGCAGACCCCGCGCGAATTCGAGCGCTATGCCCCCGGCGCCCTTCCCGCCAGCACTCCCTTTTGATATGCCCCCCTCCGGTCGGTTCAGTGTCTGCTGCTCGCGCGGCTGCCGGAAGTCTCCGGGCGCGAACAGATGTTCGTCGAGCGACCGACGGAGGCTGGCCCAGGTTGGTTTTACGTAAATGGGAAGGGGGGTGCACACCAGGTGAGAGAGTGAGAGAGGATTGGAGAGAAAGGGAAATACAAAGCGGGAATCCCCACAGAGCGATGTGTGCGTGTGTGCACCGAAGGCGGGTTGTTTGACGGCGGGAGTGCGGCGGACTCGTGCCGAGCTCGGCACGTTGACCGCTGGCCGACGAACCCGATCATCCGGTGTGTGTTCGTACTTGGGCGGATAAAAAAGCATGCCCCTGTGGTGGAGCCGTGGCAGCACTGACGTCACAGCTGTCAACCGCCGTCGCGCGCAGTTACGTCTTGCAGACATTTTCTCGGAAACAAATCGATAGCCGACGTATAATGTTCGGTGTTGGGCCGGTAACTGGATCGCAGAAGCACCGTGCTTGCAGAAACGAGGAGAGTTCGACCAAGTGAATGCTATGAGATTATTGAGATAGTTTTGAATAGAATGCAAATGTGGATTACACGGTGAAAAAAAAAATGGTGCGCAGAAATCGTATCACTAACTAAACTACAGATGGAGTCAGCGAGATTGCACCTTTAGTTTACAGGGTGCCAGTCGATTAAATGCGATCGTTATTTTTTACTTAGTTCAAGCAGTATTCAGACTGGCCGGTATGGTCAGGCTGAACTGAATGCGTGCATATGCAGCAACTATTGACCGCGATAAGAGAGTGTTGAAATTGCAGTGGGAGTGTCGTTTAGTGCAAGGTCTTCTAGAGCAGCGCATGGTTCCGTGGCACAACCAAGAGGTCGCGGTAACAAACAGGTCAGTGCACTCTAGAAACTTCACAAGGGGGTAAGAGTCTCTCCCTCATTTCTGATACAAGTGAATCACATTGCTGTATAATGAAGTCAGTTTCCTCGATACTTTTGCTTGCACTGCCAGGGCAATCGAAGCGGCCAGGTTCTCAGAAGAGCTGTCAACCCCCCCCCCCCCCCACCCCCCCCCTCTCCTACCGTGCGTTCACGTGCCTGCACTTCATTGAAACCGCTCATTGCGAAAACCAGCCGCTCATTGTCCTACGCAAATCCCAATGAGCATGAGAAGCAACATCCATCGTCACCAAGTCGGAGAATCATTTCAGTTTTTTACACAGACATCTCAATCCAGTAGTTTTCCTGCCTTTGACACACTATAGCGGCTTGCAAGACAGAAGCGGCCTGCTGCCGTCTCGGAATATTTTGCTTCCTTCTCATTGACAACAGTATACAACCCCTGATATCTGCTGAAGCCATTTGCAAGCAGCACCTCAAATCATGAAACCCTCACCAGCATCGCTAGTCATTTCCAGATGCTTATCACTCACCTAGAGTGAAGCGCGGCGCTTTGAACGCGTCCATACTAGACAGGTGACAGAAAAGGGTGGGTAAAAGTAACACTTATTGTTCCGCAGCCACATTCCTCTCATCTCTGTTATCACTTCTCCGTGCACTGCGCATGATCGATGATGACATGAAACTGCTGCTAAGAGAAAAATCATGACAGGCTGAATCCCCGCATCATCTTGCCTCCTCAAGGACGCAAGTTACTCCTGCAAATATCACCTTACTTCGAGCTTCAGGTGCTTAGAGATTTGTTCCGCTCGTTTGACACCGCGGCTACCTCAACACCGCTTACACTTCCACGTGTCTCCAAAGCTCGACTGTCAACGAGGGCATTGACAGAACTCGAATCGACTCTTTTAATGCAGGTGCAAGAAACGGCACACCTTAAAGAGCCGCACGGCAATATGGAGCGATTAGCCTTGTAATGCGTTTTTCTATGGCATGGTTCTCTCATATATGGCAGGTTCTCTCAGATCATGAATGGCAGTTTACCAATTTGCCCTCAAGAGATAAGTGTACAACGGCTGTATCATACCGGTACTCACCTACGGGGAAGAAACATGGAGGCTAACGAAAATAGTTCAGCTTAAATTAAGGACAACGCAGCGAGCCATGGAAAGAAAAATGATAGGTGTAACGTTAAGAGACCGGAAGCGGGCAGAGTGGGTGAGGGAACAAACACGGGTTAATGACATCCTAGTCGAAATCAAGAGGAAGAAATGGGCATGGGCAGGGCATGTAATGCGAAGGCAAGATAACCGCTGGTCCTTAAGGGTAACGGAGTGGTTTCCAAGAGAAAGTAAGCGTAGCAGGGGACGACGGAAGGTTAGGTAGGCGGATGAGATTAAGAAGTTTGCAGGCAAAGGGTGGATGACGCTGGCAAAAGACAGGGTTAATTGGAGAGACATGTGAGAGGCCTTTGCCCTGCAGTGGGTGTAATAAGGCTGATGATGATGATTATGATGCTGATGATGATGCGTTTTTCTTTCAGTTTGTAAAATCCTGAGCATTGCCTTTTCACTGCTAAGAAAGGTACATTGCAACTCGTTATAAAGAAGTTGGAGGCGCCCGGCGATTTCTTCGTTTTAGCCGTGGGTTCGTTACAGCCCGTGCTTACCGAGCTTCCAAGAGTAATCATCATTCTATTGTTATATCCGTTATTTCATTATAAACCGTTTCGTTATAACGAGGTTCGACTGTATATACACTCAGGACAAATTTATGTTGGCCTGTATCAATAGACTAAGGCAATATAATGACAGCGAGACCACTTTTACAGAAAATGGAGCTTTTATAAACTAGAAAATACAAAATAAAAACCAAACACAGGTGTCGCCATCACCGGCCGGTTTCTCAATTAAAATGCGTGCAGCGACACTGAGTTTCTGGGCACGGATCTCAGAGGCTATATGCTGGAACGCCATTCACGTCAAAACGCCCGCGGCCAGCCCTTCTCGGTCGTTTCAATCGAGTTACGGGGAAGCTTTCAAAGTGAATTTTCCCAGTCGTAAATGCGTCTCTCTGCTGTCGGACAAACATTAATATACCTGGAAAGGGCCGAATAATCGAATTTAACTAAGAACAATGATTCGACCAAGTTGTCCTTAGTGTCCGCTTGAGCTCATGCCAATACTGCTTACCTAAAACACAGCTATAAAACACCTGGTCACCGGTACGGTTCCCGGCACGGATTCGAAACCAGTGCTCATGACTCGCCCTGAAAGCGACATCTTGTGAAGATGTGCTAAGCGAGGATACATTGGAACTGTTATTGATATGCACAAATGACATTGGCTTGTTTTCTGGTGGGAAGTTTTCGCTGGTGAAGTAATCTTAGCGGTGTGCTGCCTAATTACCTCAAAAACAAATATACTCAAAAAGATCGTTCTAGCTTGAATATGCTTAAACACAAGGTGTAACCAGCATTGCAGTGACTCCATGCTACGTCTCTCATGATGATTGCAACGTACACGCTACACAGTACCTATGTAAGCCTAGCCTTGCCCTGAGGTTCTGCCCTCTCTTGTTCACTTTGTGTTGCCAAAAAAAAAAAAACCTACCATGCCCTCTCTCTATCACGTAATCATAGTCATCCTAAAGCTGCCCATACCCTTGCTTACGTAATTCCTTAGGTCCTCCCGTCCAGCCTGTCCCTTGGTGCAAACATGAGGTACTGAGTTACGTAAAAACCCGCGGTGGAAAGCAGACAGTAGGAACCACCCAGTTGTGTGTGTTTCTCGACAGTTAAGCTGTCTCCGTCCGCGCGTTCTTGTAGTCGTTATTTCGACTGCCCTTATCGCTATTCCAATGATTGTTGAGCAACTCGACAGTATAACACCCACATAAAGGAAAAATACAGTTTCTCCCGTCTGAGTTTCATCTCAGCCTGCAGCAGACATGCAGCTAAGCGGGATGTACTATGAATAATGAGCACAGAGCAATCTATGGGGGGCGCATGAATGTCATATCTGTAAAAGAGTACATCCCACTCACTGCGACACGTGAGATCACTTGAGTGCGACTTTCGCCTCCACTGTAGCGGGATCTCGATCCACTGGCCGATAGCCGAGCTGCGATGCACTTCGGCTGGAGCTCACTCGCGCTAGAGACTTTTGGCCACCGGCCTGCTTCGCCACTCCTGAAAACTGTCGGCATTTCTACGGAGAGGATATAGTCGAGCTCTCGGTAGTAACCTTATCATTCATATGCTCAAAGGAGCAGGCGCAATTAGCCTCGTCCACCTCATGTGCACCGACATTAATAGTGGAAGGACGGAAAAGGAATCAATAAATGAAGGTGGTGTTTCCGAACAATCATTACGGTTGTCCTGTTCACATTAAGCGATCAAGACACAGCTACCACTTATATCTCAGAAATAAGACGTAAATTTCAGAAAAAAATTCGTTATGAAAGTGATAACTGAGTCGATGGTCTCATGGGAACGAGGAACCCGTGTCAGCTCAGAAAACGTCTTCTTCTATTGCCTCGTTCAGTGACTGGAATTTCGCTTCCTTCCGTCATGTGCCCTGACAAGACGGAATTCTGTCGAGTTGGCCTTTTCAAACAACTACCGAAGACTGTTTCAATATCCGCCTACGCAGACGATATTTGCATCTGGACATCAAGTGTCACGCGTCCCCAAGTGCAAGCAAGATTGCAGCGTTCGGTGTCCATTACGTCTGCGTACTTGCGCCGTCAGGGGCTTGAACTTTCGCCAACTAAAAGCGTAACATTGGCTTTCACACGCAAGATAATGGCGTGGTATCCGGTCACAATCGACGGGCAAATTGTTCCATACGTAACACATCACAAATTCTTAGGTGTTACGATAGACCGTGACCTGTCCTGGACGAAGCACATTTCTGTGCTCAAGAAAAAGCTCGACAGCTTTGCAAGCATTGTGCGGTGTATGGCAGGAAAATGTTGGGGTCCCTCTGAGCGATCTTTACTACACGTGTACCAAGCGCTGGTAGTCGGCCTTCTCAGATACAGTGCACCCGTTCTCTCGGGGGTCAGACTATCAGGCCTGCGTGTGCTTGAAAGCGCGCAGGCTCGTGCTTTAAGAGTATGCTTGGGTTTGCCATGTAAAACTTCTACATGGGGCACATTTTATGAGGCCCGCGCCTGCCCAGCACGAATTTATTTTCAACAGGAGCCACTTCGTGTGCATTTGCGGCATCTGACCAGGCATCGTCATCACCCCCTGACTAACATTAGTGCGGTGCGTCCAGATGCAGCCTTTTCCAGAGCCCTTTGGATGCAGCGCAATGCGCTGCCTTCGAACTACGCGCCACACCAGATTGCGGAGGTGCCACTTTGGGCAGTACCAAAACCATCTATACGGACAACAATCCCAGGGATAACAAAGAAAACGCACATTCCAACAGTCGGACTGAAACAGCTGGCGCTGTCATACATTACATCTATGTATACTAACACCCAGCATGTTTTCGTGGACGGATCCGTTACGACCACTTCTTCAGCTGCAGCGGTGATAGTGAAAGGAAATGCCTCATGTCACTATTTCAGGCTCATGCACAAAACGTCCTCTACGGCAACCGAATTGGCAGCAATACGAGAAGCCGTCCTTTATATTGGTCACCAGCCAGCGCAGCAATGGACTATATTCTGCGACTCGAGATCGGCATTACAGGTCGTACAAACTTATCTAAAACCAAGAGCATGCGAGCAGCTGGTTCAACAGATTGTGCTTTTGTTAGCCGAGGCTTTCCACCGCGGCCATATCATAAAGTTTCAATGGATACCGAGCCATTGCGGCATAGCGGGAAACGAGCGTGCTGACGCCGAGGCTCGGATGGCACATAGTGATGGTGCTTTCATTGAGATAGCCTTTTCAAGATCAGACATTGGAGCCTTGTTGGCGCATTTAATGCAGGCGGCAATGCAGTCGCACTGGCATGATCCGAGTCATCAACAGGACCGCGTGTGTAAGCTTGACGCTGGCTCACGATTACATTTCCCATCTGTGGTGGTGCGACGTCATGGGACTTTACTCCACCGGCTACGGCTTGGCGTTGCCTACACCAAACACTATCTTCACAAGATCGGCATCGGAAGTAACCCAAATTGCGCACAGTGCAACACACCAGAGACTATTGGACACCTTCTTTGCGCGTGCCCGAAGTATACTTCTGAAAGAACAACATTGGAGGCGACCGTGAAAAACCTGGACTCTCGCCCTCTCTCTGAGGAAACTCTTCTGGGCGCAAGGACGAGACGTTCTGATTGGTGGCGTGTGACAAAAGCCCTGCTCAACTTTTTGTGTGAAACAGGGCTGGATACTCGTTTGTGACCGCCTGTGCACAACCTACATGGTTAATGACATGTGTCGGTGTTGTGTGGCAGACACCAGTTTTGAGTTTTATGTGTGTCCAGTAACCGCGATGCGAGCGCCAGCCAGTGTTGTGTGTGTGTGTGAGTGTGTGCGTGTGCATAGACATCACCCGTGAAACTCATTGTATTATGCCATCATCAGCCTTCATTCACACTTTCCTTTTCCTCCTCTTCCCTTTCCCCTGTGTGGAGTAGCAGGACAGGGCCCTGTTACCACCGGCCGACCTCTCCGCCTTTCTTTCATTAAAATTCCCTTTCTTCTTCTTCTTCTGTCGAGTCTGTGGCTACGCCAGAAAAAATGGCGGGAGACATATGCAGGTGCTGTACGTGTCCCCCCCCCCCCCCCCCCCCCCTATTCACTAGGTCGCTTTTTTCCAGGATTGGACTCCCTACGATCGTGTTGGCAGCGCGCAGCTGCAGCACGCTCAGGTTACGCAGCAAGCTCGTCGGAAGCGCCGCGAAGCTTTACAACGCCCTCGCGCGCGTCAGTGGCGGAAGCTCAACGAACTGCGCCCAAAGGCATAGGAGCGGCGAGCAGGGACAACACGGCGCGGCCTGCGTCGTCGCCGTCGAAGTGTATGCGGTACGGAATAGAGAGAGAGTGGGGTACAGTCACGTATTCCGCATCGATTCAACGGTCCTGCCGGGCTGTGTGGCGCCCGCGAGAGGGGAAGGGGAGGAGGGGGAAAGGGCGTGCATTATTCAAGCCACCACGACGCCAAGGACCTCGGGCCACGACCAGCTCTAGCTACAGCATCAGCACAACGGTAGAAAGGGTGGGGATAGGGCGGGGAAGGGGGGGGGGGGGGGGGGGGTGTCGCGCCGCGCCCAACGCGGCGTGCACGGGCACGACGTGTACGGCGGCGGGTGTGTGCGTCGTCGTCCCGTGAGCGGCGGGAAACCCGGCGCCCGGAAAAAACGTGGCGTGGCTCCGGGCTGGCGCCCCGGGCTGAGATCACCCCAGCACGCACGAGGGCGCGCCGCGGCGGCGACGACGGAGGCAGGGTCCCGAGCGACCGCGCCGTATTCGAAACGACGGCTGAGGACTCGCTGCTACACTTGCTTAAGACTTCGATCACTACTTTAGTCTGTGTGTGTGTGTGTGTGTGTGTGTGTGTGTGTGTGTGTGTGTGTGTGTGTGTGTGTGTGTGTGTGTGTGTGTGTGTGTGTGTGTGTGTGTGTGTGTGTGTGTGTGTGTGTGTGTGTGTGTGTGTGTGTGTGTGTGTGTGTGTGTGTGTGTGTGTGTGTGTGTGTGTGTGTGTGTGTGTGTGTGTGTGTGTGTGTGTGTGTGTGTGTGTGTGTGTGTGTGTGTGTGTGTGTGTGTGTGTGTGTGTGTGTGTGTGTGTGTGTGCGTGTGTGTGTGTGTGTGTGTGTGTGTGTGCGCGCGCGTGTGTGTGTGTGTGTGTGTGTGTGTGTGCGTGTGCGTGTGTGTGTGTGTGTGTGTGTACGGGAAGACCCATGAACCAACTCGAAATAGCCAATTGGTTCACTTCCCTGAACCCAGTACCTTCGGTATGGGCCATTAGGTTCAGTTCCCTCAGCCCAGTGCACTGGGTATGGGCCAGCTCGTTCACTTGCCTAAACCCAGTGCCCTCGGTATGGGCCAGTTGGTTCATTTCCCTCAACCCAGTGCCCTGGGTATGGATCAGTTGGTTCTGTTCCCCTCAGCCGAGTCCCCTCGCTACAGCCCAGTTGGTTTCCTTTCATTTTCATTTCACTTTATTTTTCCAGAATGAAAGTTACATCCTAGAGAGATGCAAGGGCTAAAAGCTGCTAAAAAGCAGCTTGACTGGCCCTACGTTCCCTCAATCCAGTTCCCTCAGTATGGGCCGCTTTCAGGCAGCGACACAAGACAGCGTGCGCTAAAGTTCTTGTCCCGTGTCACTGCACACAAGCCTTCACCTTCGGCCCTGGTTTAGTTCTCTGCAGAACAAAAACCTCTATCAAAGATTACCGCTTGTCATTTTATCCACCAGCCGCAGCCACCACATTCATTTATACAAACTTCCGAATCTCATACGACCGTCCGACTCTCTGCCGCCCGCTGCTACGCTTGCGCTCTTACGGAATCTACGCCGTTGCCGCAAGCGACACTCGGTCATTAGTTCGCATTCCATGCCTCGCCACAGTCCATTTCCTCTTCTATATTTCCGCTAAGATGACTCTCATGTCACATGACTAAGACTGGTATAACAAGAATGAGCCATCAGTAAAATTTGCCTCCTGACTGACGACTACACAGTTATCGTCGCATAACCACTACCTCTGACCAGTCACTTAGGTAGAAATACCTCAGTGTAGCAGAAACCTGCTGTGGCACCTGGCCAGTGAAGCTGCATATGTCAAAATGCAAGAGTATGCAAGTGCCCCCAAAGCACTACGATTTCCACCGAAGACTATTCGTAGTCATTAAACTCATACCTTGTGCACGTTAATGAGTCCCAGGTGGTCGAAATTTCCGGAGCCCTCCAATACGCCGTCCCTAATAGCCTGAGTCGTTTTGGGACGTTAAACCCCAATAAACCATAAACTCAGACCATTTCACTTGTTGAATCATACCGATATCTAGGTGTTCTTATCACGGACAAGCTGCACCGGTTTGAACATATCACGAAACCAGTGACGGACACATTAATTTAATTAGTTAATAGTTCTCTTGCTTTATGCCCCAGTTTCATAAGAAAACTTGCCGATGAGGTATACGTTAGACCAAAACTCGAACATGCCTGCGCATATGGAGCCCTCAGCAGAATTACCTAATTGGATTACTTGAAAGCATCCAGAATTGGGCGGCCTGCTTCGCCTGCTCAAAATATGATGCACTGGTTAGCGTTATGTGCTATGAAATCGTCCATTGGTCTCCACTCATTAGCTGATCAAATAATATTGGGCCAGGCCGTTTTCCAAAACCTACATAACAATCGCCCTGACCTTCGAACCTCCCTTCTGGCACCACCCGTGCGAACATGACGCCTTATCAATTCTCTGAGTGTGCAGCGTATAACTGGTTTCACAAACGCATTTAATAGGTCAGTCTTGCCCTTCGCCATTGATGAATGAAACTCGATTCCCGAACTAGTCGACCATGAACGCGACAAGCCTAAGTTCAGGCAATCGATATCAGCTAGCTTTACTAAACCAAACATATAAACAGCAACAGCTCCTCAAAACTTCAAACTGAACTGTTAGTTTGTAACTATTAACCTAATGTCATTTATACATCAGTTTGCTGTATGCCTGCATACTATGTTGTGCGAATTGTGCTCATAACACTCTTTTCAATACTCTGTGAACACATGCATGTAGACATGAATCGCATGGATGTTATTTTCGCCTTTTTTTTGCATCCCATTGTCCTTTCATTACACACGGTTCCCTACAAAAGTATTACGTTAGTATCTGATGTTATGGCCAACCCATGGCCACTAATGAAAAATAAATTATAATGATGATGACTTTGTTTTCTAATCCACGTTGCTGTCTCTCTGTGTCTGAAGTGATTAGTGTCAACTCAAACACTTGCTCAACCTCCATTCCAGAAGGTCTCCGCGCGCACAATGTGTAAAGATAGCTTACCCCCCTCCCCTTCTTTTCCTGTGCGATGGACGGGCAGGGATATTTGCCCCGGAATTCGAATTCGCTTGCTGAGTAGGCCTTTAAGACGCAGTGCCTTGCAGAACTCTTATCCGCTGCCTTCGCGTGAAGCCCACATCCGCAAAGTGGTGGTAGTGCCTCCTAGATTCTGACAGTTGCATTGTGGTGCATTAATTGGTACATTCAGCTCTACAGTTCAATTCAAAATAATTAGAGCAGCGCAAAAAAGGGTACAATGAACGGAGAGTAGACGTGAAAAAGCGCTGAACAAAAGTTCAGCGCTAGTCTTTGCTCTGAAAAAAATAAGAGACGCCGACCAGTGAAAAAAGGTTCGTTCTTGACGTTTCATTCATTACTTTTCAGTCATTACTTATGCACCAACAGACCCAATTCGCAGCATTATTCAGCCGAGAACGTGGTCATGCCGCTACAAATGCGGTCAAGACGCTTCTTTCGCCAACTGAAAGAATAAACGTGCGTTGCGCCACCATCGCCACCATCGGTGGCGCAACGCACTGCACTGCCCATTACTAAAGATGATGGCACTGCAAAAGTTTTGGCAACAGGGTGATGCCGCAGTGATGGAGACGCTATTTCGTAATGAAGGGAATGAGGCACTGAGTTCGAATCCCGGAGCCGCCGGGGACCCACCGGTTTTGTTAATCGGTAGAGGTTTGGTTTGGTTTATATGGCTTTTAACGTCCCAAAGCAACTCAGGCTATGAGGGACGCCGTAATGAAGGGCTCCGGAAATTTCGACCACCTGGGGTTCTTTAGCGTGCTCTGACATCGCACAGTACACGGGCCTCTAGAATTTCGCCTTAATCGAAATTCGACCGCCGCGGCCGGGATCGAACCCGCGTCTTTCGGGCCGGAAGCCGAGCGCCATAACCACTCAGCCACAGCGGTGGGTAATCGCTAGAGGTGAATGCCGACCAGCTGAGCAGCGAACTTTCCCCTGCAGAGGCGACGTCCTCGGAAACGGCGCTACCTTTTCTACATGGCGAAACGTTTGGTAACATGCTCATGCTTAAAACCCTCCGTCCTGCTTGCAGGTTGCATTTGCTATTAATTCTTATATGCGTGACCGCAAAGAGCAAGACACGAATCTCGAATGGCCCAGCTGGAAGTCGAAGGCGATGCGTCGTCATCAGCCGCAGATGAAACAAGGTGCGGATCGGCTGTCCTCAACTTCAACTCGATTTCTTTAAAATTTTGCTCTTGCAAATTACTGTAAAATAAGGAGAATAATTTAGTGTTTTGTCATGTAACTGACTATAGCAGCCAAGCTGCTTGGAATCAAACTGATTACGCAAACGCGAAATGAGAGAATAAAAAAATGGAGGGAACACTTTTGGAAATTACTACCAAGTTATGAAACTTTGCCTCAGTAGTTTGTTCCTGTAACGTAATAGAGACACATCGTCCAAAAATCCGTCAGACAGCTGCTTCTTTCAACCGGCCCAACTGGGAAGCGATGTTTGTCCAATTGTGCACACGGACTGCGGTGAACTATAAGGCTGTCCGACTGCCTCGCATTGGTCGTCCGAGAATAGGACC